>NC_091934.1:22999909-23034909 GCF_041260155.1 Ptychodera flava | reverse complement strand
TGTCTTTTTAACTACCCGCTGGGATATATGATAATTTACAGAAAAGTGACCCTCAGCTGTACGTACTCGGCAGTGTATGGCTTGCCTTGGCAATTTATGCAATACTGCAAGATATTTTACAAAGTACGATTTTGATATTATTGAATTAGCCAATTGTGGCATTCATAACTCAAATTTCCTTTCCAGTCTTTGAACCCTGTTTTCAATTGCTCCCTCCTCGGTGAAAAACAGAGAGAAATGCGACCTACAATGAAAGTTTGTCACTTCCACCTACATATGTCAGCACCACCAGCTCAGCCATCTCAGTGGTTTGATTATATTGAGGTAATCGCGCCTCAGGGACAGATATTCGGACTCTAAATCTTTTTCAATTCTTTTCTGATCTAGCACTTGTGGGGATTCATTTTAAAGCTCTTAGTATAAGAAAACTTTTCAACGGCTTAGTTTTTTGAAAATCGAAAATTTTATTTTTTCTCCATAGTGTTAACAGAGGGATGGCGGCCATTTTGAATATCAAATATCGCTAAATCTTGAGTAATTAATTTGTTTCTCTTGTTCAAAAGTTTGAACGGTGACCCCGATTTTTATTCTTGATTTTGAAAGGGAAGGTTGAAAGATTTCTTAAGCAAAGTTTCAATGAAAGTTTAAGTCTTTCACTTTCGAGGCGCATACTCCCTTAAGTGAAAATCCAAGTCAAACTGGATCAACCATCGAAATAGTGAAATTCTATCCCATTGAAAATTAATGAGCCTACAGTATTTTATTAGGAATACCGACAGACTAGCAGGCAGCCAAAAAGTGTTGTGCTTGGTGCTGCCAAATTTAGGATTAATGCAAACTTGTGAAATCCGCTTGTATAGTTGTATAGTAATGTATGTTTCCTATAGTCTGGATCCCTGAACCTTTTTCCCCGGTAGAGGGCGTGGTTTTCCCCACGCCCTCTACGGGGGTAAACGGGTCAGGGAACCAGACTATGTTTCCTAGTGTTCAATGCAACATAGTATTGGTATGATAGTTGCGCTACTTATCGTTCTTGTATCAACCTTCGGATTGAGTCCGTTTCTAATTATCAAAACACCGCAAAGCATGCAGGGAAATTTCTGCTCTGGTTGACCCCGTGTCATGGCGGCCGAGAATTAAGTCTATGTGGAATGATTACTGTGTGATTTTCCTAAATTTTCGGAGAATAAAAGACTGACTTTTTCTGTCAACACTATGAAAGCTATTCATATAATTCAATACAAGAAAAAATTGCTCCAAATAAAAAAAATAGAGTTTATCTTAATTCGATCCCTAAGTTTTGCCTTCGGCGGCATTGACCATCGTTGATTTCATTCATTTTCATCAAAACCGGCTACACTCCAGATAGGTCATGATGTCATTTGCATACCATTAAAACTACGTGGTTGAAGTTTTATTTGATGGTCAGCTAAGGAATAATGGCATCTCTGATGGTTCCCAAATGTTTGTAGCTGAATTGGAGTTTCGTCGCAAGGAGTAGAATTATTAATTATTATTAATAACTGATAATAGACACGCCAACTTTGCCCGTTCTGTCCGAAGACTGCACGCACAGCTATATTGAAATGCAAATTATTTGGCAAAGGGGCGGGTCACTTCTTTTTGATCCAGGAGAAGGGGTCATTAGTTTTTATGCAGGAATCAGGTGAAGGTCAGTATTGTCAAGGACGTTAAGTTGGTGACTGCCTTCTAGTTAGTTCTGCCGCACTCAGAACTAAATTCGCATCAGGAGCTATACTTCAGTAATTATTATAATGTTAGTTTTGATGTTGCGAGTTGTCGACCGCTCCAGATCAATTTTAAAGGTCTCAGGTGGCGTGAGATGCATTCGGAATGTCCGACTGAGCAGAAAATCAACACAAATGCTATCAAGGACATCGCTTGCATCAAGGTCAAATGACGGTAGTAACCTTTGCACCCAAAATCAACGGGCCTTCTCTGGTGACGGTCTGGGGTTACAGTCGCAGTTCAACCAACATGCAGCAAGGGGTGCGAAACCTTTGATAAAGCAGGCAAAAATATGTGGGTCGTCAAAAATGGTGCTCGTCGGGTGGGACGACGGAACCGTTTCAAGGTATCCCTTCGTGTGGCTTCGCGCCAACTGTCGTTGCAACACGTGCTGGCACCACGACGCTTATGGCAGGATCTCTTTAATGGAAGATCTGGACATAGACATCGAACCAACTGGTGTCAAAGTATCTACACAGGGTTCTGAAATTGAAATTCACTGGCCAGACAATCATCTGTCTCCATTTGAAGCAAGCTTGCTAAAAGATGTGACGTTCAAGGAAGACGTAAGGAAGAAAAATATCCGACTGTGGGGGTCGGAGCTTCTAGACGAACTGCCAACACATCAGTTCGATGAAATCATGTCTGATGATACGAAGTTGTTGAATTTTCTTGAAGACCTGCGAGACGTTGGACTCACATTGATGAAGGGCGTACCTACGGAAACGGGGAATGTAGAAAAAATTGCGGAACGGATATCGTATATTAAACGTGTTAATAACGGGTGAGGTGTTTTTTTTTTAAATGTTAGCTGTCCATACATAGATACATATACACATAGATTCATAGTTTGATAGAAAGATAGACACATACGTACATACAAACGTACATACATACGATGCATGCATACATACATACATACATACATACATACATACATACATACTGTAGGCCTACATTGTGTACATACATTAGAAATATTCCATTTTTTGCCATGCGTAACACACTGTCATTTTTGTAAATATCAATTCTGTCTTTCAAGTGAACACTTAAAAACAAGGCCAGGCTGCTAGTCTAGAACGCGAGGATGAGAAACAACATAAATGTCTTTTTCTGCGCACATTGCAGATATGTACTCACACTTAAAAGCAAGGCAAACCCAAGTAATATAGCTGACACTGGATTCAAACTCGGTCTGCATACTGACTTTAGTCATCACTACCATACAGCAGGCGTAAGTAACATACATTTTTTTTTATTTCAGTCTGTTTTGTAGTGGACCAGAGGCCCGATTCCACTAACTATATATGTATTACAGGAACTGACACAGCACGCGCGCAGATCGTACTGTACTGTATGACGTAGACCAGCTCCGACAAAAAGTCCTCATCACGTGCAGAAGCCAAGTTTGTCGTCCCTGAACAGAAAATACCGTGATATATACTCTGGGGTCGTTCTAACGTCACGACAACCCTCGTCTATGTCACCAATGTTGGTGCCCGATCTAAACCGCGCAATTTAACCATTCCGACAGTAATTGTTCCCTTCTACTGGAAATTACGATGACAACGACGGAATACAATAAGCAATTGATAGCATACCCAACGAAATTTCTAGTCGAAAGCTTTCGCCATCCACCATTATCTGACAGCGTTAACCTTGACCGACCGACTCCGCCGTCAAGTGTTGAAGCGGTTGGCCGCCGAATAAACGGTATACGGTTGTTTTAAATGCCGATAACTTGCAAACCGGTACAGTTCCACTCGGGTAAATGATTGATTTTCTCTGTAAATGCGATCTGCAGGATAGTTGTATGATCGGAACAAAACCTCACATTATTCTACCACAGTCACTCCACAAAATAGTCTTTGATGTAAATACCCTTTGACATCACTTTCTCGAGCAAGTTAGATCTGGACTTATCTATTTTCTGGTCACATGACTGTTTTTGGCGAATCGCGATAGACAATGACCACGTAATGCGTTATTGTCATGCATGGCTACAGCAGTAAGTTACCATTTGTTGCCGAGAACACAAGCCTGTGGTATTTTAAAAGTCATGACACAACTAAAATGAAAACTACAGTGTCAATTATATTGTCATAGTTTTCTCATCAATCTTTTTTTTAGATATAGATAAGTTGTTAGTCGTTTTTACACATTAATTGGCTCGTTCAGTAGCTACTGAAAATGCCAAAAATTGGTTTGTAAGGATGGTATGACAAAAGGCATTTTACTGTCAAAAGTTTGAAAATATTTCTGCTGTAGACATTCAGTGGGTCCAACATTGCTTTTATTACCATTTCAACAGATCACCGCACTCCACTGCATCCAACAAAGTACAATTGGAGGAGAAAGTATGTTTGCTGACGGTTTCAAGACTGCCCTGCAACTCAAAGAAGAGAACCCCGCAGCCTTCCAGATACTTTGCGACTTCCACTGTGATTTCATCCAGAAAAACAAACATAAGACCGAATTCTATACCAAATGTGCCTGGCCTACTTTCAGGTAAATGAGTTTACAAACGTTTGTATTTTACAGTGTTTTTCAATTCTAAATTTCGAAGGGTACGCCGTTGTCTAGGTAGTGTCGACACAAATCGAATCTTCTCTCCAATTTCAAACATCTTGATATCATATCAAAAGTAGCCTTTGTATTTCAACATGTAACAGTAAGTGCAATTTGCATTTGCGGGCTAATTGGATACTTGGATGTTGTTCAGAGGAGGGTTATTACAGCAGTTTATTTTCCAAAACATACAGACAAACATAGCTTGAATACATCTACGTTTCAAAGATATCGCAAGGTATACATATCTATCAAATTACAGTGGGTAATAAGGTACGGCAACAGAACGTGTGATTAACTAAATGCTTGCGAAAGCCAATGGCGAGAATTCAGGTACAGTGAAATGAAACCATCAAGTGATGAAACTGTTTAAAGATTGATGACAAAGAAATTGGGCGAATTTTCATCCGTTTCACAATCGAAAATGACTTAAGACTGTCTTTGTGTTGCGACTGTCAGTCTGTTAAAGGGTGGTTCTTATTTGGTCTCTAAAAGTCGCCATGAAAGTAAATATTGCTCGTTCAACTGCACTAAACACCGTTGCAATTGTAATATTCAGTACCCTTATCTAAAACATGAAACACACACACACACACACACACACACACACACACACACACCTTCTCTCTTTCTCTCTCTCGCCAACAGTTTTGACAGACATGGCAATCTTGCTGAAGTGCATTACGACCATACATCACGTGATATTAGACTACGCATGCCTGTAGAGAAAGTCTACCAATATTTCAAAGCCATTAAGACTTACGATGACCTGATACATCGACCTGAGAATACAGTCAATTTTCGAATGCAACCTGGTAAGCGGTTAGTGGATTTGGAACTTTGTCCATAACAAACCCACACTCGTGGTAAATTTCTGAGATGACTGACAAGGTTTGCATTTATGTCATAGGACATAACATCTGTCCCTCTGTATTTATATATACTCCCCAGAGAAGTCCAAGGACTATCCGGGGATGGAATATTATGGTCCTTTTTACGTAGTATAATTTTGTCTCTTTGTCCTCTACAATCTGTGCGAGGGTGTTCAAGGGTGTTAAAATTTGTTATCTATATATGTTACCGAAACGTTACCTTATGTAAATAAGCAAAAGGTTACATGATATATACAAGATGTCATTATTATCTGTCATTCTTTGCAGAAAAGCTGGTAATGAACTAAATGTAGGCCGGGGTCGACCTAGTCCCAGTCTTCGAAAGAGTTTTTACATCAAACAATGTTTCGGCGACACACGCGTCTGTCATCTAGGTTGCTCTAGATAGGAATAACTTTTAACATTAGCCTTTTGTAAAAACGAAGGTGTAAAATTGGATTTTACTTACCGATTATACGCCCGACATTGCGAGTTGTGTGAAATAAATGTTTCATGCAAGTGACGAGAGGTCAAACCGCCTGATTTTTCATTTCCATTTAACTTTTTACTTTGCTTCTCGCGTGTTTCCGTACTCCCTCTGAAACTTAAATCGCGTTGTAGATAGACTTACCTAGCTTGAATATTTGTCATTCTTTGTCAGGTGACATGGTCATGGTTAACAACATTCGTATTCTACATGGACGAAAAGCATTCCAAGTAACTGAAGGTGCTGAGCGACATTTTGAAATTGCCTTCCTGGATTGGGATGGCGTTTATTCGAGGATTCGCTGTCTGAGGGAGAAGCTTGGAATGCCCTTCCACGAATATTGATGTCTTAAGCCAGAAACTGCGTTGACAACCCTTGGAACAAACCCGGGGGCAGTATCATTAGTCCGGCAGCCCGTGGGGTAAACCTTGCTTTGTGGTCTTAAGTTTTTTCTCGGTGGATTTCGTTTGTCAAGACCACCAAAAAAAGAATTTAATTACTGGCCCTCTGTCAGCATCGAGCAATTTGAGAAAATTAGCATAATCAAAATGGCCGCCAGCTTATTGCACTTTGTATGAGAAAGAAGACTCAAATGGCTTTATACATGTTGTAACTTTGTTTTTCTCGTTTAATCACCAAGCAGCTGCTGACGGAAAACTGGAACATAAATATTTGCATATATTATTTGAATGACATGCTAATTTGCATAATTTCAAGATGGCGGCTAGCTGTAAACATTTCCGGCAGCCAGCTGCCAGTGGGGTAAACCTTGCTTTGTGGTCTTAAGTTTTTTTCTTGGTTGATTCGTTTGCCAAGACCACCACAAAAAGAAGTATAACTACTGGCCTTATGTCAGCATTGAGCAATTTGAGAAAATTAGCATAATCAAAATGGCCGCCAGCTTATTGCACTTTGTATGAGAAAGAAGACTCAAATGGCTTTATACATACTGTAACTTTGTTTTTCTCGTTTAATCACCAAGCAGTTGCTAACGGCAAACTGGAACATAAATGTTGGCATATATTATTTGAATGACATGCTAATTTGCATAATTTCAAGATGGCGACCAGCTGTAAACAATTCGTTGTTACGAAGCGTAACTCTACATTATTATTATTTACTGTACTTTGTGCAGTTATTTTTAACACAGTAGCTTTTACATCAGTTTTAATAGTTGCACGTACATAAACTTCTTTTTCTGTTGCAAATTTAATGTTGATAATCAGACATATAAGCAACCGACTAGTTTAGCCTTCGCCCATTGTCGAGTACTTGTCTGTATACTGGTAAAAAGATATAAACTTATGCGCACAGTGTTCTGGTAATTGTGTGTTTCACTCTCCCAAGAGACTCTGTTATGTTTCTAAGTAAGTTAGTGATCGTTATGCCTTGGCTAAAACCAACCTGAGTTGTGATTTTCTAACCGAAACAATGATTAAGTAAGGTTGGAACTTTTCCTAGCTCGACTATCAATGCATTTGATGTACATTTAAGAAAAAAACGTTGTGACTTACACTACTTTCGAGGTTGATATGGAATCTGCTGACATCACATTGAATCCATGATTAGCCACACTTTGTGTATCAGAAAAAGACTATGGGTTTGGGGTACAATAACTTATAGAAGATATTTCCAAAGTTACTCGGGTTCTCTAAAGGTAAAAAGGGGAAGGCGGCTCAACACACCATACTATATTTGAGGATGTTCAATTTTTTCGTATGTTACTCTTAATATGTGTATTTTTGGGGGGTTTAATTATTTTTTGATGTACTATGACGATTCGTCGTTCGGTCTGTGGTGTCAAAAATCATTTGTGATCCATTTTAACGTGCATTTCGAAACTCTGAAATGTGAGTTCTTCTTCAGTCTCTTAATATTGTTATCCTTATTTTGTTCGTGTATGACCTCCAGAATTACATTTGTTCATTTAGTAACGAAATTATTACTGATATATTTGGATCTGAATCCCATCCAGTGTGAGATTGTATTTTTGTATTGTCTGTGTATGGCCTGTTTTCCTTTGGATGTTGTTGAACTCTCTTGTTCTTTACTTATGTGTTCATTCGGGTTTTTTCTCTTTTTCGTTGATCCTTTGCGTTGATTTTGGCTCTTACTACAAGTAATTCATCTTTTAAGTTTTGTTTCTCTTGTATGCTATTATTGGTTTTTTCATGGAACAAAAGCTGAAGACGTTCATCGCTTTTAATTATTTTCCATTTCATCGTTAGTGCTATTATATCGATTTTTCTAATTTGTGGACTGTATTTGGTTGCGTATTATATGTATATTAGTTTTGTTATTATTGATTTTCCCTAGTTTGAGGTACGATTCGCACTTTGTGTGTCCAACTTCCTTTTTCTGATTGTGCGATTTACGTGGTCTTATAACCTTGTTTTTTGTTTTGTTTTTGTTTTTTGTTGAAAATTCAACTTTCTTGTCAAGTCTTGGTTATTATTATATGTTGTTACACGGGCATATCTCAGCAATTTACCTTAATTAAATCAGTAAAAATACCTTTTCGGGTCGCACGAGTTTCTGGCTAGATATTGAAATGGTCAGTTATTTTAGTGAGTTTTTGTGTCGAGAATTCTCCCTTTATTGTATCGTTGACTTTGTAAATCATTAATGACACTTTGAGGAGAATACTCTATTGTAAATTTGAAAGTTCAGTGTAACTTCTTGATGTTAGCCGTAAATTCACATTCAGCTCAGTTTCTGTTCCCGTATAGATCATGAAAACATCATCTCTGAAGCGTTTCCAAAAGCAAAGTCTGCTTTTGTGTAGTTTAATGTCCTCAGTTTCAAGGTTGTAGAATGTTGTATCAGCGATTTCCGGCGAAACTGGTGAATCCAGGCTACAGCCACAAATCTGTTGATAGACGTTTCTGTTAAATTCAACCGAGTTATGTTGCAGAAATATTGTTAGTCATTCTTTAGTGGAACGCTTCGATCTTTTCTTTATATTTTACAGCTGTAATTGATAGTTGAAACTGAATCAAGTGCGTTTGTGACAGCTTGCTTCAGTTTGTGGAGTATTTGTGTACATCGAGATTACATCCAGAGTGACTAGTAATGCATTATGCAGATTATGTTGTATTGTTATCTTGCTATGTTTGTTGGTAAAGTCCGATGCGTCTTTAATGTACATTGGCTGGTTTTGTACAATCAGTTTTAAGAAATAGTCTATCTTATGTATTCCGATATTTTGTGTGTTGGGCTAGAGCAGCCATAAATAATTTGGACCATGACGACAAATGAATTTTGCTGATGCTGGTGACTTTTTTGAATTTTTGGAGTGGATACTGCGTTGGTGTGCATATTATGTGTATTCAAGGGATCATGATATTTGAACGTATCATTTGTCTATTTGTTTATTTTAGTACATGTCCGTGTAGTTTTCTGGTTGTGTTGTCGCTGTCATTTACATGCGCTTTTGTATCGTAATCTCTTTTGGCTTAAAAGTCTGTGACTTTCTTCAATGTAATCTGTTTAATTTGATATTTCTATTCCGTTTCCCCTGTCTTTATCGAATGGTTTTATGGTAATGTTATGGTTCAATTTGATAGTGTTTTAATGGCATTTTTTCTGCCTATATTATGTTAGATTTGGTTGTATTGAAATGAATTTCGGAATTTTCCAGGAATAAATTTTAAGCCTCTATTCAATGTTATTTCAGGAGTTAACACAATTGGAACTAATTTTGGATAATTGGATGGTGACGTAATGTCGATTGAATCTTCAAATGTAATCTAATCTGTTTTTTTCTTTATATTACACACTTGTTTTAATGAGTAATTTGCGATACTACAACATTCAGCTATATGGCACCGAACATGTACACTTTTCAGAAATTCGCAAAATATGAAAATCCAATTATCCCAAATTAGTTACAATCGTGCTGTTTATATTCCGAGAGATATTTAATACATTTAGTGTTCTTAGGGATTTGTATTTGGTACGCCTGTTTGCGTCTTATTTTTTGTTTGTTTCTTTAATTAATTCTTTTCTTTTGCTTCCATTATCAGAGAAAATTTCTTCAATCTGTTAAATTTTCTCTGTGTGTATTTTGAATATGATGGCGGCCTGGCCATCGTATTTCAATGGTAGTTCTTTGGCTGAAAAATTTGGTGGCCCTGAAAAAGAGCCCTTTGGTTTGGTTGGGGAAGTAGTTTTTGTACGTAACAACTTATATTTTGTGTTTATGTGTAAGTTGTTATTTGACTTCTTCTTCGAAACGTCCGAGGAGCTTCTTTGCTTGTTGTATTTGGTCTCTTTCTGTTAGAGATTGTATTCCTTGTAAGACTGTTGTGGTATTTTCGTTTGCCAGTTATTAGACCGGTTATATTTGTGTTCGGGCACGTGTATAATGTTGAGAGAGCTGTATGAAACACGGAGCCTACTTTTACCTCGTTGTAAACTTTTTGCTTCGCCATAGTGTCCCAACACTGTGTCCAAAATTATAGAAGACGAAAATATAAAACATATTACGAGTAACATAGGAAAACACTGAATATCCGCAAAAGTAGTATGGTGTGTGGAGCTGCCTTCCCCTTTTCCGCACCAATTCATTTAGCATTCATTGTAGCATTGTTTATAATCTACTTTGGTACAGTTCAAGCTTTCCTATAAAATTTGGTTTATGTGTTAATTTATGCAAATGAGTATTTAAAAATGAGTATTTAAATTTATTCATCTAAGATTACTAACCTTTTTTAGTTGAAGCACTAATAGAAATGTGCTTTTACTAGCACACTTAAACAATATAAAGCCTACTTCTACTGCTTCCAATGGTAATTGTGATAATTTTGTGTTAATTTATGCAAATTAGTATTTAAATTTATTCATCTATGATTACTTACCTTTTTTTAGTTGAAGCACTAATAGAAATGTGCTTTTACTAGCAGACTTTAACAATATAAAGCCTACTTCTACTGCTTCCAATGGTAATTTGTGATAATTTGGCGGCCATTTTGTTTATGCTAATTATCTAAAATTGCTCAATACTGACAGAGATCCAGTAACTATATTTTTCACTTTGGTTATCTTGACTAGCAAAATCCGGTTTAAAAAAAACTTAAGACCCTAACACAAGGTTCAGGACAAAAAGTGGATTTGGCTGCCGGACTACATAGGAAGGGTAGAAAGACGCATACTAAGACTTTGACCCTCATTTTCGCCTTATGCAGAAATAAAGGTAGACTTTTAACCCCTGTTTTTGCACCCAGTCCGATTTTGCTTATAATTTCATGAAAATGTAGAATTTCCATGTCAGTGTTTTGACTGAAATTTTGGTTTTATCCGCATATTCCCCTATCTAACGGAAGATTGTGTAGTCTGTGTGCTTTGAAGTCGATCTGTCCAGGGAACACCCTTACCCAAATTAGGGTGAGTGACCCCGGGGGAGCAAACTATCAAGATTGACCGAGAATAGACATATGTGGAGAGAGCCTCATGATTTGGAGCATTTAGTCAAAAATTGGCAAATAAAAGCAATTGTGGAAAATCATTTATAACCTTGACCCACACGTTGTTTGCGGTCTATAGACACTGACCGCCAAGACTGAACTACTTCATAAAATATGATTTGGAGCATTTAGTCAAAATTAGGCTAGCACTCTAGAGGCTAGCATTTTTTCGTTAGAAGAGTTAAATTATTTTATCCCTCAATATCAGTAGATTCACTCTCCTTAATTTTCCAATCAGCTGTTTGCTTTTTGCAATTATCTTTAAAAAAACTTATGATATGGAAATAAAGACTTGTCTGTCAAATCGTCATGTACACTTTTGCAATTCCTGGCTAATGTTCAGAACTTTGATAATTTAGCTAACTGAATTAGTCCACTCTCATTCATAGTCAGTCATTCATAACTTAATTTTTAACTCAGAAATTCTTATTTCCCCGGGAGAATAAACATTTCTCTACAATCGTTTCCTTTTTGAATGAATGTTTATTCAACCAGATAAACGGACAATTACAAGAAAAATATTACAGTGACTGTGAAACTATGACTTTATCTGGTTTGGACCATAGAAATAGTCCATAAGGACCAGTCGAGTCCATGGCCCGCTACTCAGCTAAAAACTGCAAACGATGATGCCATAAAGGGCTCAAGTAAGACAAAAATACATATCGGAGATAAAGAGGAAATAAAATACATTAGATACATAAACAACTCAAGAAAAAAGATACATATTGTTATATGTTCATTAAGTAGTTTCTTAATTCTACTTTGAACCTTTGTCTACACGTTATTTGCTTAAATGAAGAAGGTGGAGAATTCCAATGGTTAATTGCTGCATACTTAATGTTGTGTTGTGTGACGGTAAGCCTTGTTTTAGGAATACAATAATTGCTATGCTCTACTGATCGTGTAGAGTACCCATGGCGAGGAAGATCAAACAATTGTTAATAGTGATTGGAAAACCGTTATTTTTGAAATCAAAAACAAAAAGGCAAGAACAGTAATTACTTAGTTTAAAAATATGAAGCATGTTTAGTTGAGGAAAGAGGGGATTTGAGTGGGCATGAAAATCAGAAAAAGTAATCAAACGGACAATTTTTTTTCATTCCAACTTTTCCCCACACAGAAAATGGGCAGTTTGGATATTCATACCTATCTTAATCCTACTGTTCGTAATGTTTATGTCGTAAACACATCTATCGCACACTTTTAACACCTTTCCCGGGTTCTTGAACCCGGTTGGTAAAAATGGCTGTTCTGGCCTTTTTGATCACCCCTCTTAAAATGCTTGGATAGTTGACTTCGAAAACAATTAAAATTAAAAGTTTCGTTAGCAATTAAGCCAAACACCGGAAAACACAGAAAACATGGCTCATTACGCGTTCTCATTAGGTGAAAAAGTTGAGGTCCTCGATGACTGTTACTGGTGGACAAAGGATGCAGTGAATAGCCAAACACACAAAATCAAACACAAACACCAATAGCCAAACACACAAAATCAAACACAAACACAGAGAACGAAAAAATAGTGTAGGTGATGTGTGCAGCCGCTTTCCCTTTATTACATTCCTAATCTTCATTGGAACTGAACACGAACTCCACGGATTCATTACACTAATCAACAAAATGCATCCCACTTTCAAATTTTCATATGAAAGTTCCTCACACGAAATAACATATCTTGACCAAGTCATTTACAAAGGTCAACGATACAACAAGGAAAACTTACTAGACACCAGAAACACACACAAAACCAACAGATACATTCCAGTTCCTACATAGAAAATCATGTCATCCAAAATCAACCTTCAAGGGCCTAATCAAAGGCGAAACATTAAGGTACATGAGGACATGTAACAATGAAGAAGACTTCAACAACAAAGTCAAAACATTTAATGAAAAGCTATTACTGCGAGAATATCCACAACAAGAAATATCAAACATCAATGCGGAAACAAATTACGCTACACGAAGAACACATTTAAATCACAAACAAACGAACAACAACAACAACACAAATAAATTGATATTTGCTACCAAATATAGTCCACACATCAAAACAAAAGACATCAAACAAGCACTCCTGAAGAACTGGGAAGAAATAGAAAAAGACCAAACACTAAATAATTTATTCACGATGAAACCGATCATCGCTTACAAAAGAAATCCAAACATTGGCGACACACTCATAAATGCACAAGTACACAATCTTAGAGAAACGACCGAACAAAATGCAACACAACAAACGGACCCAAACATAAGTATTCTAGCCTCCTTGCTAGACGAACAAAACACTGACAATAATTAAACCACGAACAGTGAAACATAAATCTAAGGAGAGCAATCTCCAAAGAAAAGCGACTGAGGAAGAAACCACACACTGGTTTCGAAACGTAGCGTCAAAGGATCACCCTGTCATTCGACAGCCAGATTACGGCTACGTCTCGCCATGGCTTATATCTACACCAATAGCCAAACACACAAAATCAAACACAAACACAGAGAACGAAAAAATAGTGTAGGTGATGTGTGCAGCCGCTTTCCCTTTATTACAATTCAGTTTAGGCTACCCTCTTACTGGTAGTGGTAGCCTGCGGTAACTTATGCACTCAAATACGATCACGGACGTACCACGCACGTACAAATACCACGATAGTAAGCTTACGATGTTGTGTGGGCCGCTGTGTGCATGTTTCATTCACAGCGTTACCGACGAACATATCACTGCACACGGGCACGAGCTTTAATAGGCGGCTTCAAATTGTCCCTTTCCAATGAACGTTAGTGTTGTATTTGTAGTGACATGTGTGGAACCAACTAATTTGTCATGCTTTGTAAAGAGTAAGTGACATGTGTGGAACCAACAAATTTGTCCGCATGCTTTGTAAAGAGTAATTTTAATTCATTGCTCTTGTGTGGGGGGTTGTCAACCTGATGTAATCGCAAATCCTCAGATTTCCATCTGATATAAGTATGTACGTAAACAAGAAAAGTAAACTCATGAATTTTAATAGACGTGGTGGCTATGACCAATTTCAGCCAGATTGGTCACAGCCACCACGTCTAAGTCTGTGTGGGGAAAAGTTGTCATGTTTAGGCGGTAAATAGGTTCAAGGAAAGAAGTGTAAGTATTTCCCCATATTTCTAGGCAGTAAGTTAAGTGTGGTAGAATGAAGGCATTGTAGAGGTGAAGTAGGATAAACTTTGGAACGAAATGTCGAAGATGTGCGATGATTCCAACTTTGGGGGTTATTTTATTTATCACATTCATAGTGTGTGGTTTCCAGGAAAGGGAATTGTCAATTGTTACACCAATATAACTAGCTGATGAAATTCCTTAATCTGTTGATTTTCAAGGTATAAATTACCGTGTAAAGTTACACGTTTTTGACGTGTTCTAACTACCACGTATTTAGTTTTTTCTGCATTAACAATTAATTTGTTCGCCATGCACCAATCGTTGATTTTATGAAATTCACTATTTATGTGGCTGAGATGTACTGTTTGAGAGTCTAAATATTTAAAAACATTAGTGTCATCAGCAAAAAGTCTGAAATTAAAGTAGCTAGTAGAGTTATTGATGTCGTTGATATATATCAAAAAAGAGTTGGCCCTAGAATGGAACCCTGTGGAACTCCACATGTTATTTGACGTGGTTCTGACGCTTTTCCATCTATTACAACTGAATGCTTGCGATTTTCAAAGTAATTTCTAAACCAAAGTAGTGGGTGACCTCTTATTCCATAAAATTCGAGTTTTTGTAAAAGTATATCATGGTTGATAGTGTCAAATGCCTTTTTAAGATCGACAAATATACCAACAGTTGTGCAACCATTATCCATTTGATCTGTTATTCTGCATTAATATCTGCCAGGGCAAGTTTAGTGCTATATTTCTTTCTAAAGCCATATTGAGTTTGTGAGAGAATGTTATGTTTTTCGAGGAAGGAGATGAGCTGCTTATTTACAAGTGTTTCAAAAATTTTGCTAAAGACAGGTAAAACTGAAATCGGTCTGTAGTTCCCAACATCAAAAGGAGACCCCTTTTATAAAGAGCTGTAATTTTGGCAAATTTAAGTGCATCTGGAAAGTAACCATGAGCTGAAGAAAGGTTGATAATATATGCTAGGGGACTGGAAATATAATCAGCAGCATCCTTAGTAGTAAAGAAAACGTGGACAACTGGGATGAAGTAAGAATTTTACACCCCATTTTATTCATTTATCTACATGAAGCGAAGGAAAAATTAACCATCCATGTAACTAAAGTATAACCCTGACCTATATACGAACTCACGCACGCGCAGCAGTGCATTGTCCTGAACTAAGCGGGCCTGCTGAGCATGTTTATACACGTTCCGAAGGTGTACGGGAAATTCCGTGTGAGTCATCACCATCAAACTAGCCTATATAAAGGACCTGTGTTGTCAGTCCGGCCGGCCGGTCGCGGAGTCTAGCTGATGTTGAACACGAAGTTCCTATCGGTACGAACTAAATTTCATATCCATTCAATCCATAATGTCTTAAATATCTTTCCAGAGGTGGACTAAATCCTTCTTGTTTTTGAATTTCTAGCGCCTGATGAAATATGTTCTGAATAAGTTCTGACCCCGGAGCCTCCTCGTTCCGAAGGGTTGCAGCTTTTCTTGTATTTGTGTAAGCAGCTGTTTATATTGAACATAATAATGTTTATATTTCTCTCGTCTCTTTGCTACACCCGTTTTTCCTTGTATTACATCAATAACGACGCCAGGTATAGGAGTTAAGGCTAACAGTACCGGAACTGTTGGAATTGCTGCTATGACAGCAGAGCTTACAAGAATTCCCTTAGTAATATTAAGAGCCATATCAATTCGACCCATTAATTTATAACTTCGTCGATATGCAGCACTTGTTCTTTCTATGTAATCAGCCAATTGTTCAACGCTTTCAACAACTGAGATGTGCATTTTTACTGTATATGTAAGGGGGATAAAAAAATAATTGTAGTAATATAGAAATACAATATGGCAGAAGGAGGAGAAGATATACCACTCCAGGATTTCGATGATGCAAATTTGAATGATGATGATGACGCTACTGCTGAAACATACTTCATAGACGATGATAATGCCCTTGCAGAAGCTGATCCTTTCCTTGCTAGCTCAAGCGCGCGGAGCCCGCAGGTCGATCGTTTGACTGAACTTAGAGCAAATGAAAAATTAAGAATGGTTAATAAATTCTTAGATGAGAATAAAATTACTAATCCGGATGCACTAAATGTATTGACTATGGAATCTGAGGTTAGGGATGGAAAGCTGTATTATAAAAACCTCAAGCTGTCTAAAGATAGAGGAGGTGGATTTTATAAGCTCACCACATTAATGAGAGAAAAAGGAGGACATGATTTATTAGAGATGTACTCGGAGGTCGCTCTAGCGCAGAGCCCGAAAATGTGAGTCGTGAATTGCATTCTGAAGATGTGATAACCGATAAAATACCGGCTGAGAAGATGACACCAAAAGACATGGGTATATACAAAGATAAACTGACAGAGTTACGGCAAGATGCTTCTGGTAATGCAGATAAAATACGAGCTTTTGAAAATAAAATCGACCAATGGAACAATCTAAACCCAGAATATAGAGCTTTTGTTGATGAATTAAAGATAGCAAATATGCGTCTTGATGAGCTTTACAGTGAAAGAGAAAATCTGTTAGAGCAGACAGAACTTACACCCGAACTCAGAACAAGACTAGCTAAAATTGATGATCGAATTGAAGTACAACTTGATATGATCAGTGGGGCACATGAAAGACTGGCTACGACTAGGTCTCTTCGTGATGTAATTTCTGATCCAGATTTGTCACTTAGGTTGAAGCTGACTGAGTTATTTAAACGAAATGGTATTACAATCGCTGCCATACTGACTGCCCTTGGAATGACAATATCAACAATTGCCCTGGCTGTAACTAGAGGAGGAGGGGGAGAGGGGGAGCAGGAGCAGGAACTGGCGCAAACGCAGGAGGTTCAGGTCCGCCCAAAGTATATACAAAAGCGAAAGAAATTGTAAAGCAATTTGGCGAATGGTTAAAAACCTTGGCCGCAAAAAGTGCTGCTGCAATACCAGGTTTAATCGGCTCCCTTGTCAGTTTTCTATTAAAAACAGCAGGATCGGTGGTCGGATTTGTTGGAGAACAGCTATGGATATTTTTAACTGGTTTAACATTAGTAATTATAAATAAAATTATGTATTAATATATCACACTCCCTACGGCATCAACATGTTTGGTGAAAAGAATATTGCAAAGTTTCTTTCTAAAAATAAAGACCTGTTTGGTTTCTCTGTCGAATTGGAATGGTGCAAACTCCGACGAGTAAATCGACATATACTTCGAGCAAATCCAGGTGTCCGACTCAAAGATGATAATCTATATCATAACATATTAGCTTTCATTAAGGAATGTCAAAAGACTAACTTCTTTAAGCGACTAGAATTCATAGCTGTATTCCAGGATACTGAGGATGACCAAGAGGCTCATCATCTCCAAGAATATTGGGTTCTTCGATTGATTCGCGACACAGGCAATCGATTTATCTTTCAGTCAGACGGAAATATTTATGTAAAGATGTGATTTTTTCTTCTAAGTCATTATATACACAAAGTGAAACTTAATTTTCTTTTTAACATGTAATTTCTTTTTTTCTTCTACTATATACATTACACGAAAAATGGGGTACGATAGAACATTATCACCGACTTTCACCAACCGAATACCGAATGGAACGAAGTCAGAAAGAACTCATCATGTGATTGCTCATAATCCAAGTGAGGCAGATCCAGGCCAGACACTTATCATACGATGTCCAAAGTTAGAAAGCGGAGTACTCTTAGTTCCAGATACTTTCGACCTGGTTTTGATCTCGAAGTAACGGGAGATGAATATAACCGAGTAGTACAAAATGTTGCAAAAAATTTGGTGGAGCGTATGAAACTCACATTTGAGGGCCAGACACTTTCGATTTGAATAAATATAACCTTATTGAATGTTATCGTGATCTCTTCAAACATAAAAAGGAGAGAACGAACATGACACTGTACGGAATTCAGAACGAAAATCTAAGAAAATTGAGAAGTGTTGCGAAAGATGCAGATGCCGCCGTCGTGGGTGATATTTTACTTCTCAACACATATAGAACAAAATATGCTATTCGTCTCACTCATCCCCTAATAACAGGTCATGGAGTTGCATATCCAAAAGCGTTAGGGAGTCATATTGAATGGGAAATTACGTTGGCACCCGCCTCCCAATTACTTGTTAGTAATCAGGTTGTTACAGCCAATTATAAATTAAAAACATTCAAATGGAATACGAAACAATTTCTGACCTCAATCTCGCGAGGTCAACTGCTGGTTATTACAACGGTGGAAAAAGTTACCTTTACGAGCATATACATTATTTTAGAACAATCCCATTCAAAGAATCGGACACGGTTATCAATGAAAATATAAATGTACCACGACGTAGCATTAGAGGTATCGCTATACTCTTCACTAAAAATCAGAATCAGGCAGAACTGAACAGTGAACTTTTCTTTAACCATCCATTGAATCTGTGTCTGTATCAATCGAAGGCATTGCAAATAAAGTGTACGCTCAGAAGATGATACCAAGACAATTTTGGAAAGAAACACGACGGTATTTTGCTGAAGATAAAGATTGGTGTGAAATTGATATAGATGAGGTCGATTATTTGAAGAATAAATTCTGTCTGTTTATCGATCTGCGTAGTTTTAAAGATATTGAGTTTCATGGAAATGGTTTAAAAGTAATGAACACAAAGGACGGAATTCAACTTGAGATCCTGAAGAAAGATACTGAGTGGGGTGGCGATGACGCTCACAATGATAATATATTTGCCCACATTTATGTTATCAGTGATGCCCAGGTCACTGTTGAAAATAGTAGATTTAAAGTCTTTACAATATTAACCATAACCATGACCCGTCGTCCGTCCTATCGGCCATGTTTCTGCCAGCCATTCGCCCGTGTCTGGATTATATAGCTGCACACGTTTGATATCATTTGGCGCCATCATGATTTTACTACGCTTTTCACTACGGATTTCTCCAGCCTTTTTCCGTACAAACTGTACAAATTGTGCCGGCTCCGGCTTCTTCCCAGTTTCAAACAGATCTTTATAATCTTCAAAGTTCAAATGTTTTCTAACACAAACATCTTTCACCCCTTTATTTTTTTTCGTCTCCGAAGTTGGAGTTCGAAAAGCATACACTTTCGAGCGTATGCCGACAAAATCAAGAATAGGTTCACCATTCAACTCATCTTTAAATTTACCTATCACTTTTTTATTAATCTTCGGAAAGTTGGGGCCTATTGCGGAGCTCATCCCACTAGTATCATATATAGACTTCTCACCATTCTTTTCCACATCTTCCCGAACTATATCATTGAAAGTGCTGACGCGTGTGCCGTCCGGGTTCGGGGAGGGTATTGGTACACTGTAAACAAAACTGTCAGTATCCATGTAGGCTAATCTTATTCCAGGGAACTGGACCCGAAAGTAATTGTAATGCGTCTCATACATAAGCAGCTTAGAAAGTTCCAGTACTGCGGCGCCGATGAAAATGGTTTTACATATCTATGCTCATCCGTTTTCAGTTCTCAGTAGGGCACTGTCGCAGGAATCACCATCCTCTTCGGAAGTTATGAAAGTTATATGTTTCATCTTTGGATTATACTTCTGAATCTTTTTACGTCCACTATCCGTGCCGTTCCAGTCCGAAACAAATTTAAAGTCTCTGTACTTTCGAACATCTTCTATTGTCTTACCGAACATTGCATTATTCATCAGCTTATAGAAATTCTTTTCGAAATCTGTCCTCCCTTTGCCCTCATTTTAGTGTTAAAGTCAATATATTTCGCGAGACATGGAGCTTCATCGAAAGCAAGCACCCGATAAATCTTTTTCAATCTCATTCCCATCCGAAGATAGAATTCCAGCAACTTGTAGTGTAAGACATAGGACTCTCTATCCATCACACTTGTAATCAGTCGACCGCCCTGCCTCGGAAATTCATAGTGATGCGGTGCTAATGGCAAATCGCTGTGTTCTTCATGTAATTCGGCTGGGTATTCTAAGTCTACTTCTAGAAAACTTGGTGGAAAGGTGGAACCAGGTCCCCACGCTCCGCCAGCTCCGCCGGCTCGGGCCCCCGCTCCGCCGGCTCCGCCTCGGGCCCCGCCGGCTCCGCCTCGGCCCCGCCGGCGGCCATTCCTCCCACTCTTCCATCGTCATCCAATGAAGTCCGCCCGTAGGCATTGCCTGACTCATTGCCCAGCCGTAGAGATTGTTTGCATCGAGATATTTTATTTCGGTCACCGGCTTCTCTGGATCGTAATTCCGCGCCAGCGTAAGCCGGATGATTTGTCTGTAAATAATGAATATTACACTGGCTGATACCTCCTCGTATTCCCCGTTGTACGAAAGTCATCTGCTCAGCATCTTGAATGAGCCCAAACTTATTACCCGTGTAAAGTAACATAGCATCCCATGTCAAGCCAGGCGCTGACATATAGTGGGCTGGATCTAACTTGTACGCTTCTAAACATGTGTCACGGAAATTTTCAAATATATTTGCAAGAAGTAGAACGTCAGTCTCACAATAGAATTCCATATAATCACGAATCGTCTTACATCCAACTTCGTCCCATACTCTTAATGCATGTTCGTAATCAGACTCCGAAATCCCCTCTTCCGTCAATTCGCTATAAAATTCCCCCCTCTCCGGGAGCTCACCCTCTCCCAGTCTGTCAACCGAGTCTAAATATTCGTAGGGGAAGAAACCTTTCGCCCTTTGAATGTCCGGGTACGTAAGTGGTACTGCCGTCCATCCGTGGTCCGGCACAGTCGTTGCCAACTTCGCCAATGACCCCATCATCAGCTGAGCACTGTCCATAAACTTTATAGAAAAGAAACGTCTCTTTATCTCCCTCTTCCCTCCGGCAACAACAATTGAGGCGTGAAAAATAAATGTTTTCGAGAGACCCATAATTCCTCCATTGCTCGTCTTAGCTATGATTTTAGGCTCTGGTCCCCCTCCGGCGTCGATTTCATGTAATTCTTTCAAAATAAAAGAACCATCGTATCCCTTGAGGTTGTGAAAGTAGATAGGAATGGTTCTCGACGGCCGGCATCCTTCGCAATAGAAGGTCGCCTCCTCCTTCACTACTCGGTATCCTGCCGGCTCTCCACATGCAATACAGACTGGATCACATCCGTCGCGCCGGTAATTAGAAGGATCCCTCATCGGTATTATTTTCCAATAATACGATTTAGAATAATACTCGGCCCGTTCTTTCATATCCTTTAGAAAGTCTGTAACACAGGAGAGACCTGTGAATGTTCTTTTACCATAAACAGTGGGTCGGCCCGGGCCCCGTTCCACAATAACATACGAAAGACAAATTGGAATGTGCCGGCCGGTCCCCTTCTCAATAATTGCCTCAGTATCTGCATAGACGACGTAGGGAGAAGGAACCTTCTTCCGATGTCCTTCAAATTGACACACTTCCTTAGGAAAATCTGGCTGGGCAGTGTCTGTTCCACAGTATACCTGATGTTTTTCTAATTCTTCTGTTGACTTAAAACCTCTTTTACAAACCATACAAATACACTTCCGTCTGCGCTCATTCTTTCGATTAGTACGAGAATTACGAAGGCGATTTTCCGCAGTAATTGGTACGAAGTGAGAACGGCCGCCGTCTTCGCCAACTATCAGTAAGATATTTGCTATTTGATTCCTATCGGCTTCACCTTCGGCTCCGCCAGGGGCACTATATAACACAGTTATGTCGGACGGGGGAGCGGGATCATTTTCGTAGATCTGAAATACTTGAAGTTTGATGCCTGGATTTTGCTGCTCGAAGCGCCTGAATACAGTCAGATCGGCGGGCGTGGGGTAAGGGAATACCTTCCCAACAGTAGTCAGCATAAATGGGGCGTACGTATTCCATTTTCTCCTTACCTGACCACATTTCTTTTCACGAAACTCGGGGTCGGTCAACTTTAAACTTGCTACGATGGCGTATTGAAAACAGTTCTCGCTGCCCGAAGGTAGCACCAGATCGCTAACACAATGCTTATTTTTAACCATCTGGGAAGTTGGACTGCGCCAGCCCCAGCCCCGAGTAAAACTTCTACTAGAATTACTTCAAAATTAAGTATCTCCTCGAGAACGAGACCAGAACCCTCAACATTTTCAATTGTATCAAGCATAAGGTCGTAGCGATCTATTAATTGTTGCCCCACATCCGATCCCGATCCTCTTACATCTTTTGTGTATGTATCTTTTAATTTAACATACAATGTACGCGGTTGTGTATTACCAGTTTTCGGATCCGATAATTTGACTTCCATTTCGGTATAAACAGAGTACATCTTTCCCCCTTTGACCATACCTTCAATATCCACCAGCTCCCCGATATCCTCGACTCGCTTGACTTCAGGAAATTCTTTTCGTAAAACTGCTCCCTTGAATGCTTCATGTAATCGATGGGCCATAATAATCTTTATGATATATACTATCCTAAAATTTTTTAAAAATGAAAAATAATTATTTTATGATAGGTCATCAAAATCCACTATAATATTTTTGTCAGCATTTATTTGTTTATATATCTCACCTAATCTTTCTAAGTCGACTATTTCTTCCGCATCTTGAATTTCTGGTTATTAGGTGCAGCACAAAATATTAATCTCTCAACAGTGAAAGAAAGGCCACGCTTACTTAAGCGCGGTTTAAATGCTAAGAATTCTATCTTACTACCTTTCCGGATATTACGAGGTACAATAGCAGGATTTTCTCGGACTGGTAGTAACGGACTCACTGTTTTAAAACCGCAGTCAATTTCTTGAACCATATCAATACATGTAGCGAAATCGTGATTTCTCCCTCTCCCTCCCCCTCTTTTAAATCGAAATTTAAAATACGCCACGCCCTGTGTCTCGCTCCCTCGCTTCTGATACACTTTAGATGGATTGTAAAATCCAGTAGTATTCTTGGAGTGAGCGGCCAGGCTTGCAGCATAACTTTTAGCAGTGCTTGCATCGAAACTTTCACCTAGGGTACGGAATATTATTAAATCGGTAAACTTTTGAAGACTCGGTTGCCAACGGACACACATTTCATCGCATGTAGCAGGATCTTTAGAACCGTACTTAGGTCCGATGGGAAAACCACTTCTAGCTCACTGTCTACATATATAATAGGATCTACATATTCACCAAATACTAATTTGCCTCCATCATCAATTTTGATGTTTTCTCCGGTTTCAAGTATTTTTATTGCATCTGAAATAGAAGGATTGTCATTGTCTTATCGTATATATCTTAATAAAAAAAAATTTTTAAAAAAATTTCTATGATATAGTATCCCCAAAATGTCATACATATTCATAAATGGACCAACTGGAAGTGGTAAGAGTTACGATGCAGTAAATTTGTCTGCGTCTCACGTACCAGAATTTGACACTAGTTTTTCTAGCAACATTGCCGACTTTTATAATGAGCGCCACGTTTCGATTGCCGATTTTCAGAATCAGTTTATAGAACATACTCTTAGTTTACAATGTCGGGCTGGGAGGACCTCTCCTTCGGAACGCTACATTATTTGTGACTCTTCCATAATTCAACATCTGACTTTTTCTCGAATCCGGGGCGTTTCCACGGAGTGGGAAGAAAAAAAGATTGTTTCTAGAGCATTTGACCATTTGCATAGTTTCATTATCATATTCAAAGATATGCCTTGGGATTATTGCAGGCGGAATGTGTTGACTCGAGCCAGGTCGTACGAAATAACCGCCTTAAAAGAACTAGAAGAGATTCACAACAAGTTCAAACAGACTTTCTTAGAAATTTGCCACGACTACAGGCTTCCATGTTTGGTAATTAGTCAGCCCCTTACGCCTGAAGTTCTCAAGAACATACTTAATCCAACAATTGATACCGAGACAGTCGGACCAGTAGAATATCCACGAGCTTTTGACTTTGGAATTGCATGGGGCAGCTCACGCGATAGCGGCAGCCAGGGATTTTTAATAGACGGTTTCGAGGAGGAGGAACTTGAAAAAGCTTATTATCCACCTGGTCAAGAACAACTAGAACAACGTCGAGTCTCACTCAAGAACCTACACAAACTTCTTAATGCTTGTGAAACAGTGTGTGCTTATAATGCTCCGTTTGACTTACGAGCACTTGATATGATGAAAAGGGTGGACTTTGGAGTTACTTGTCTATGGTTCATGTCAGTTGTGTACATTATACTTCAGCCAGAACTTATTGATAAAGCTGAAAAAGGGGCGCTCGAAAGAACGGACCGTGGCAACATGAGAAGTCGCTTTGAAGATCTTGCAAACTTAATATGTTCAGGAACTGAGGGGGTACCACCTCATCCACATACTGCCGAAAAAGATGCAATAAGTGAACATTACTTACGACAGTACATGATAAATACTTGGCCAGGTGGGTGGAAGCGAGGTGGTAAACTGACACTTTCTTCTTTCAAGAAATTAAGACTTTTTCCATGGTACTTATTGAATAACTTTCGTAAATACTTACGTTAGTACTTACGTAGTACTTGACAAGTACCATGGACAGGAACTTACGAAGTACTTACGTAGTACCAGCACAGGAACTTACAAAGTACTTACGTAGTACTAATAACATTTTCCTCTGGCTCCCAACTATTGAAACTTTCCGGATAACCGCGCCATTTTATCAGATAATATTTCTTTCCTCTAATTTTTTTCGTCTTCAAAATTCGTTCTACTCTGTACAGCTCGTCGGCACCTTCCGAAAGGGCGCTCTGAAGTTCATCAGAATAGAAAGTGCCGAGTATTTCCTCTCCATTCAGATCTTTTATTTGTAAACTGGTGGTGTTCCCAAGCCAGCTGCGTACACAACTTTTGAAACTACGAAAATCTCCTCTGTCCAATTTGGTAAATATCCTTTCTTAAAAGTGGTCTTGTATTTTGTAACTCGGACACGTTCTCCCGGCTTGAATTCAGGGTTGGCTCCCCCGGCTGCCAACTCAGGACCGAATAGTGTATAAAATGCCTGCCAATCGTTGTCCTCTGTTACGTCCCTGGGTTTCATTTTGATACTTCCGTGAACGGTGTTGTTGTAATTCTCGAGAAGTTCTGGTAAAATAGAAAGCCATTCACGTGTCTGTCTGTATGTAAAGTATTTCCACATCATCGTCTTGAGGGTCCGATTAAAACGTTCCACGACGCTAGCTTTTTGTCACTGTAGGTGTGAAACCAGTGAATTCCCGACTCCTCCAACCACCCCTGCATTTTTCGATTAGTAAATTCCCGCCCCTCATCTGTCTGAAGTTTGTCGGGCCTTCTCCCGGATTTCTTAATCACGTCTTGTAGTGCCTGTAACGTATCATCAGCCGTTTTTGACTGTATCGGCCTGGCCCATGCGTATTTACTGAGTACATCGATTACTGTTAGCATGTATCGAATGTTACGGTTCTCTTTTGCGAATGATGAAGGGAATTCCACGAGAGAATTCCACGAGATCAGCTTCCCACTGAGCGTCTATCGATGTTACGAAAACGCGCCGGCCCCTTCGGAACGCGCCACGAGTACGAGGGACCGGTTTATGAAGATTATAAGTTAGCTGAGTTTTTAACCAGTCCTGTACCTCTTTCTTAGTAACGTGGAGTCCACTGGCGCGTGCTGCGTCATACAATTTTTGTACACCTCCAAAACCAGTTTTCGGGTTGTAATATAATTCTCTAAGAGTGCCTTCAGCGGAGCCTTCGGCTTCAGCTTCCATAATTGCTATATATACGAAAAATTTTATGTCGTACGGATGCCGTAAATGAAATACTAGTTTACTGAATGGCCTACTTTTCAATTGCTTGATTAGGCCCACGGCTTCCTGTTCTGACACCTCCATTCCATATTCTTTTATAATAGTTTTGTTGTCTATCTTGTTCGGTGTGTAAAATAGTACTAACATCTGTATGTTTTCCCTAAATGGTTTACTAATACTAGTATATTGTTGAGTCAGAACCCAGACAGATAATCCGTCGTGTCTTGCGCTGAAACCAAGTTTGACTAAAACGTCACTGCGCTTCTTCATATCTTTGGACGCGGCGCAGTCATCGAGGATTATTAAAGTGTTTGTACCGGCCCATTCGTTCCGTACGAAGGCTAGTGTATCATCCACAGCATCGAGTCCGACTGGAAACACAAACACATTGTCATCGGTGAAAATGAATCTTTTATTATACGTTTTATTGTTCATGAATGTCGGACAAATGAAAACTATATATTCGAATTTTCCTAGGTACGGACCGGTGAGGAGATCCATTACATATTCCGTTTTGCCAGAATTTGTCGGTCCAGTTACAATCATGTTGAATGGTACAGTTGCATACATCGGATCTATATACTGTACATTAATGTAATGAATATTGCTAAAGATAACAAACCAATTTTACCATATTCGTGAATAGGGTCTACGCTGGTCGTAGATGCTGCCCGTTCCGGGGAGGGGAGGGGAGGGGACCGAATCCGAGTCGTGTCATTGTGAGGTGACTCTCCGGGCTCGTCCTGCCACTTCACAGGATCCGCCTCCCCCTCCATCTCGTGTACAGCACTTTCTCGAACTTCCGTGTTTATATCACCGTTCACCCGAAGGACATAGATTCTGTTGCGTATTGCAATTCATTATTATAACCCGAGATTGCCGGGCCCGAAAGAATGACCATCTCAGACGGTAAGAGAAGTAAATTGGGAGAAACAGCCATATCAAGTTTGACACCAGTATTCATTATTGTGTCTTGATATCGCCTATAACTAATTACTTTGTCGGTATTGCGAATTTCATCTTCGAGGAGAACGCCGAATTCTTTTCGGACTTGCTGTGCACTGCCAGTATCACCCACAATGGTACTGCGAATATTTGCTTGTGCACCGAGTATGCAATATACGTAGGCTTCAAGACTTTCGTTGAGGCGAGCGAGACCGGCCTTTGTTAGTCCCGAGTCTCCCTTCAGAGGAATGAAACTATTGTATTGTCCCTCCGATCCATCATTTCGGAAGAAATAATAGTGTGGTCTGTCTTTGTCGGGCAGTACATGTTTTTTCTTTCCAAAAATGGTATGTGTATAGAAAACGCCTCCGTCGGCGGAGAGGAAAAAGTCATGACCGTTGTATATCGCTTTTGGCTGTCGAACGGGACCACGATTAGTGTAATATTCATATCCATAACCAAGACCTTTATTTTGACCTTTTCGATAACGAAAGTCGGACTTCGTTGGACTTATATTTCCAATTCTGTACATAGAAGTTCATATTGGACGAGATTGTACGGATTGTCGCCCGCTTTGAAGGTGGGGGTATCGTCTGGAAGTGCAACGCCCATTTCGTGAAGGATACGACGTATTGTAAAATATACATGGAAACGGCAGAATGATCGTATTTGCGGAGGAAATTTCTTATCGAAGAGATGGGTGAATGATATACCACAACCAGTCGTGCTACACCATACAGCGAAATTCAGTTGCTGGTCCCAGTATTTCATCTTTGGGCTGCCCAGCCAGACATTACTTTCTTTAGCTGATCGATGAGTGATTACGTTATCTTTGAACACATCCCGTGGATGAAAAGTAAATTTATCTGTCGGCGTTACATATATTTCTAAGTCCATGAGAATAGGTTTTATTCCCCCGTCCGGTTTGGAAGGAATATCAGCATGCTGTACTGTCGGTACGCTCGTCTTATTCAATTGAAAAGCAACTGGGAATAAGTCTGTACTCATTATTCGTGTTTCTATATACATATAGATTTAAATGGAGGAGAATTTTCTCGGAATCCCTGTCGGAATCCCTATCGGTACGGTTCTGTTAGGGGTACTAACATTCCAGACTATGTTAATACTTTATTTCGGATTCAGGTTTAAACGAATTTTTATTTTTTACTAAGAATAGATAACATACTGCAAACAATGGAGAATTAATAAAGTCATCGGCAGCGGCAAATACGTGTTCCGAAGGGTCTTCGGTGCCTTCGGCGCCTTCAGACGCTCGATCCATAATAGAAACAAAGCGTGAAAAAATACTCTGTGTCATCGCAAGTGGACAAAGTAAGTTATTTTTTGGTAAGGAGATTTCAGTTGCTGACGTAGAAAAATGGGGAGATGAAACGGTGAATAAAGCATTTAAAGTCTATGAAGCGAGATACAGTTCTCTTATAAGTGATACCATCACTCAAAGTTTCATAGATCTAGGAGCCCGCGCAATAAGTCAGGTAGTTCCAATCGATGATCGAGATAACTATGCCACTGATCTTAAAAAGGATTTTATTCTAAACAGTGAAATAAAACGATTATCAGGACGGATAGCGTACACGTGGGGGCCCCTGATTGCTCTAATTTCCACCGGTTTAATTACGGGTAAACATTTAAATTTTAAAAAAATCGGGTTTAATATAGTACCTGAAATAAATGGATTCAACTTCGCAAACGGTTCCGACTCAGCAAACGGAAACAACCTCCACACCGCAAACGACGACCTTCCCGACTCCGTCACAGCGCAACATAGAGAAAGTTACAATGCCACCGAAGCATCCAGGGAGAGTTGCTGCGGGCAAGCGACTAGCGGAATGGAACAGGCAAAACAAGGAGAAGAAACGCCAAGCAATGGTGGGGGAGGGAGGGGATAGCGATGTGGTAGCGGCAGACCTACCGCCTACAATGAAAGAACAGTGTGATAGCTGGTATAATAAATGTTATCTTGTTTTAGGAATTGTGGGAGTTTCATTGACTGCATTAGGGCTATATTGGGGGCGTGCTCGGCATACCCCCTGTCCTCCCCGGAAAGATGAACCGCTTCAGAAAGCAAAAAAAACAGAGCCCGTAGCAGCTCCCTCCAGAACAGTTCCGACAGGGGTTCCGAGGGGAGGGGAGGGGGAGGGGGAGGGGGAGGGAGAGGTTTCCAGCTCCTCTACATTGTATGAGATGGATTAACTCCCATATTTTTTATTTTTATTTTTTATTTTATATACTAGTCAGCAATCATGGATATTAAAACAGTTGTAAACACAATGTACGATGGTATTGTAATCGCAGGACTTGCGATGGGATATCTTATGATCTCCAGCAAATTTCTGAAAATAGAGGTTGGCGATCCAAGTCGACCAAATTTAACTCGATTGGCAAAATTAGGCGGTGCGACTGCTGCCGCGGTTGCGACCAAAGATCTCCTTGAACAGAAAAATATTATTCCTGCAGAACCTTATACTTCGTAATAATAATATTCATCGAACATTTATACTTAGTAATATATACATACAACGCACAACAATGATCATTTGGATTGAAAGTCAAACAGGTGAACCTGTTACTGTTAATTTTACCCTTGCATTGACACGACACAGTTTACGAAGATAAGACTGCTAGAGTGCGGACTATATAATTCATGGCATAACATAACATCGACGAATAATGTAATAAAATATCAAGAAGGTGACCAACCGAAGAAGACTAAATCAATACGTCCAGGTAACTACAATATCGATACGTTAAACAAAGCAATCGGGTTGAAGCAAAAAATTAATTTTGAAAAAACATCTGCCGACAAACCATGTTTATCTAACTTTGGCTAAAGATGTTAAAGTCTATTTCAATGCCACAGGTAGCTTGCCAACGTAGTTGGTTTTTCAGATAAACCTGAGGACAACCCAGTTATAAAAAGTACTATTAGTCCGAAGAAAGTGGATTTCTTAACAGTCACTAAATATATAGTTCATTCAGATGTAGTCGATGTTACTGGAAATTATGTTTCATTTGGTTCGGGTGCCTCCGGAGGATACATACAGGGGAAAGTATCGAACTGTTTACAAATACTTCCCATCCGGGATACGAGAGAAATAAGTGAAAAGGTTACTTACGATTTTAAAAACGGAGCAATTTCTATGCCATTGAGAAAAGGGGGAGATTACATGAATTCAATTCGTATCTGGATAACGGATCAGGATGGGAACATGATCGATTTCAATAACTGGCCAATTAACTTTTGTATTGAATTATTGTAGTCCCGAAGCGGGGCCCTACCGGTGTAACCCTATCGGAAGATAAACCATCCCACGACTAATCCTCCAGCAATATAGATCATCTCATATTTCTTTTGCTCAGGGCTGGGTTGATAATAATCTGAGAATTGAACTGGACTTGACGTAGAGTTGCTTTGCACCGCTTCTGCTTCTTCCAGTATTTCTGCATCTGTATCTCTTAATTCTGCCGCAGCATGTGCGTCCTTTGCCTGATTTTCTCTTTCCCAGTCAGCCTGTAGTAATCTTTTTTCTGACCAGACGTTGCGATCATGTTCAAATTTTTCTAATGCTTTATCATGTCGGACCTTTTCTTCAATAAGAGCGTCACCATTACCAGAAAGCTTTTGTCCGATAATATTCCTCCTGTAAATGCCGTTGCATTTAATACAGCACCGAGAACTGTCATTCCTATAGCTGAAGCCATGACTGTGTATTGTATATTACAAGGTATTATTTTAATTTTCACTGTATATAGGTCCCTACGGAGTATGTCTGATCCAAGTGGCTTCGGTCTAGGTACAATTCGTATGCAAAATCTTGAGCTTGAAGATCTGAGTGATGTTAAAGTTAACAATAATACTAAGATGGCTGCTAATCATAATAAGGATTACGTCCTTCGTTATAAAGACCGCGAAAAATATTTCGTTTTAGCCAATGCCGCGGCGCCACCCCACGAACATGCTGTAGAATTTTCCGAACTTAAAGACATTGATGAAACTGTAATTGACGCCACAAAGGCTTCGAATGATTCTACTCCTTTTGCTCTGACATGGGATCGGTAGTCAGAAATTCATGCCTTATAATGTGCCGCGTAACATCTTAGATATATTGGGTAGTGAAATTGCAGGAGGTGTTGCTGAACCACCAGGAACTCCGAATGTGATTTATTTTGATAGCAATGTAAACAAATATAAATTGTTAGATTTCGTAGTTGGCTTACTCCTACGAATCCATACATTGCACTTCTTGTATACCGATTCACCTTAAAATTAGTCCTCTTAATACAATAATGAAGGCAGATAATACACTAAGAAGGTGGATAAACGAGGGGGAGAATTATTGCTCGTATACAGCTAGCGGAGTTCCAGTAAGATTATTTTGGGACACAACTTTAAAGAAACTGGGTCTTAAAAGTGTCGGTGATGAGCAGCTGTTCTCACTTTACAGACTGTAAATCAACAGATGACTGATAATATGAAAATACTTCAACATGGTACAGTTCTCATTAGATGTGTAAAGTTAGCTACTGGAGATGAATTTGACGATTTGGTTGGATATTATGCTATGAAAACAGATAACAGAACAATTGTGATATTATCATAAGTATTGATAAAGATCGCGGAGGGAAATGAGTATTGAATGTTTTGTTGGTGGGAATAGAATAGAGAACGACTTAGGAACTACATTTGTACGTAGAGATAAAAGAGTGAACACTTTAGATATCAGTACCATTCATCTGAAACGTCTCATATTATTTGAAGTAATGGTCTTCCGTCACATTTTAAGTTCAGAGGAAATTACTAAAATTTTATCTATCAGGTGAACAAGTTCGTACCGATAGGAACTTCGTGTTCAACATCAGCTAGACTCCGCGACCGGCCGGCCGGACTGACAACACAGGTCCTTTATATAGGCTAGTTTGATGGTGATGACTCACACGGAATTTCCCGTACACCTTCGGAACGTGTATAAACATGCTCAGCAGGGAATTTCCCCGCTTAGTTCAGGACAATGCACTGCTGCGCGTGCGTGAGTTCGTATATAGGTCAGGGTTATACTTTAGTTACATGGATGGTTAATTTTTCCTTCGCTTCATGTAGATAAATGAATAAAATGGGGTGTAAAATTCTTACTTCATCCCAGTTGTCCACGTTTTCTTTACTACTTCCTTGACTAATAAAGGGTGAATAAATCATGACCGGTGGCCTTTTTTGGATCTATGGAGCGTAATTCATTAACGACGTCACTTGCAACAACAGGATGAAAGAAAAAGGACCTATTGTGGTTTCTCCTAAGATATTGCTTAAAGTTGACATTGGTTGTAATTTGTGACGCCAAATTGGGACCAACATTTGTAAAATAATTACAGAAAACCTCAGCAATTTTTTTGCTGTCAGTCACTTCTTCATTATCAACCTTTAACTTATTTGGTGTTAAACTATTTCTAACGTTACTATTATTTTCTTTCTCTACTCCCTAAACATAAGAATTCAAGCGGGAATACGATCGCATGACATCAAATAAAACATCCAAAAATCTTCAACATTGTCACAAAATTGCAAAATTATTGTCAAAATTGGCAAATAAAAGCAATTGTGGAAAATCATTTTAACCTTGACCCACTTGCTGTTTTCGGTCCACAGACACTGACCACTATCTTACGGTGTAGGAATATCGGATCGTCATGTTGACTGCGTAGTGCTCCTACCGGCGCTACATAGTCAACATGAAAACTTAGGAGAAGCCAGCGCACTGCCCGTGGGCGGCTACAATTATTGCAACTACCTGCAACCCAGAGGAGCTTCGCCGTGAAGGGTCAATCCACAGGCGACCGTGTCTCTCAACAGCGGTCTTATTCGATGAGATGGTAGACACAAATTGCATGTAATGAAATGATAAAGGCTGTACACTAGATGTTATTGATGCTGATCTCATTGAACGAGATATGGTGTATTTGCTTGTCTCGCTGAATGAGACATGGGTGATCTGACACCTCTCCTCGGTACCGTGTATGCTATGCTGCCCCCGAGGGGACACCGAAACCGAAGAGGTCCTTGGCTATGGCATGGTATGTGTGTGTGTTTATCACATGCCAAAGCTAAGTTTGTCGTCTTTAAACACACACACACACACACACACACACACACACACACACACACACACACACACACAAATACCGGGATTTACACTCAGGTCGTTCAACGTCTCGACAACACGCGCCCATGTCATCAATTTTGGTGCACGTGCGTCGGAACTTTTTGACGTCGATCTTTGATGTGCTAGTCAGTGTAAACAAACAACATCGCGGCCCGTATTTCTCCCGCGATCGAAATTTGTCCGACGTGAAACTTTATAAAAATAAGTCATAATTTTTAGAGTCTGGCAAAATACATCCACTTACCAAATTTTGAGTCCTTCTGTCTTAGTTTTGTCCCCAATATGACGTTCCTATCCAGATAGAGTCTGAACTTTCGACGTATAGAGTACTATAGTGCGGTTGACATGCAGTTTCCACTACAACAAGGGAAGTCAGTGTGCAATGAAATCAATATTTTCATAGACTACGACAACAAAAATTCGAATTAAGAAAACACAAGAGTGTACCATGGTCTCCATAAGCATTGCAACCAGGGTACGGTCGAACACGACGTTACGCATTGTTGGCGCCGCTGAGATTTAGTTGATGTTTGTTCTCGAAAAGTATCGTAACTATGTCTGAGTTAAATTTCTAGGCCTATGCTATCTTTGAAATGAGGTACGTGTTGTGCAAGGTGATTTGGCATTTGCTCCGTACACAATTTAAGTGCCGTGTTCCTCGCTCACGCGACCGACGACAAAAAGTGATTGACAATTTGCCCATGGCGTATTCTAAAAGTATGCATGCATGCATGCATGTATGTCTCTGTCTATCTGTCTGTCTATATTTGTGTGTGTGTTTACTAGCGTACGTATGTACGTATATATTTGGACGTGACATTTATCTAGGACTCGATGTTTTTTTTTTCAAATTTCTCCAACCCACAAGTCACGTAAATTTATGGTCATTATCGGCAGTTACGTCCGTAATGAACTTCAAATAAAAAATATCACTTTAATGTGTCCACATCAACTTGGTTTAACTTAGCTGTGAGAACGCAGCTGTATTTTGCGAGGTCGGCTGCGTCAATGTGAGTCATCAAAAGGACAACCCCGGGGGTTGACCTTTTGATGACCCACATAGACGCAGCCGACCCCTGCCACAGACAGCTGCGTTTCCACAGCTATAGGTTTTACGGTATTTACTTATTTTAGAATGTCTCACTGTGCAGAATTCTGGACAAGCTAACCTTTCTTTGACAGGTCAATTACATTTTACCCCAGTGACCGAGATACTTCTGATAACTGTCGTACTGTGTTCTGGTTTGTCTGGCTCCCTGCCCCATTTCTACCGCTGGCTGCGCTGCTAACGAAAATAGACCCTCTGGTCTGACAGGGTGGATGGGTGACGGGTGCTGCTGTGATCGCGATTGCGCAGGTTAGGTGTCATGGCAGAGCATAATACATGTTTTAGGTTGCCTGGACAGTACGAGTGTGACGGGCTAACTTTTTACGATTTCGTAAATCCACATGTTGTGAGAGACCCAGAAATCGTCAACTGCCACGAAGACGACGTCTTCGTCGTCAGTTACCCGAAATCAGGTACCGAAATGAGCAAGACTTTTCAGACATTAGCTGACGTTGTTGCCATATGATAATATGGGAAATTACGTGATCACTTACTGCTACGTCCATTGTGAACAACCAGCCCTGACTAAGTACACTCACTATATGGTGACACAGCTGCAGACGATCGACTTTTCGACTGGTAGTGCGCTGCAACAAAATGACCAGAACTATAATTTTGTCTCCTTGACGAATGGCAAATTTAACCATCGTATACACACATAAATCCAGAGTTGAAATCTTCCTCTTCATTCCAACTCGTTCACATAATACAAGTTATTCTTCCTCTTCCAGTGTCTCAAATATGTACCCATAG